>NC_135265.1:154339782-154355474 GCF_051311805.1 Agelaius phoeniceus | reverse complement strand
AAAAAGGAGGAGGGGAAAATGATTTAAAAATTAATGAGTGAGCCCCAGGGATTAATTAAGAATTAATTAAAACTTAATTAAGCCAAGGAAAAGGGGGGGGGGTCCCCTGGCAGTGAGCAGAGTTGGGAGGTAGCGCTGGGTTGGCCCCACCCCCCCCAGTTTGGGGACACCCCACACCTTAATTTGGGGACCCCCACCCTAATTTGGGGACCTCCCCCCTCCCCACTTTGGGGACATCACCCATGGGACCCCCATTTTGGGGACCATCCCCATTTTGGGGACCCCCTTTATGAGACCCCCTATTTTGGGGACCTTCTCCACCTTGGTGACTCCACCATGTTGGGGACCTCCCACCCATGGGACCCCCCCCCATGGGATCCCCCCATTTTGGGGACCTTCTCCATTTTGGGGACCCCCCCATTTTGGGGACTATCTCAATTTTGGGGACCCCCCCTCCATGAGACCCCCCCCCCATTTAGGTGACCCCATCCCCAACTTGATAACACCCCCCATTTTGGGGATCTCCCACCCATGGGACCCTCATGGGACCCCCGTATTTTGGGGACTGTCCCCACCCTGGTGACCCCCCCATTTTGGGGACATTCTCCATTTTGGGGACCCCCCATTTTGGGGACTGTCCCCACCTTGGTGACCCCCCAATTTAGGGACCTTCAATGGGACCTCCCCATTTTGGGGACCATCCCCATTTTGGGGATCCCCTCCATGGGACCCACCCCCCCCATTTTGGGGACTTTCTCCACCTTGGGGATCCCTCAGGCCTTGGGGACCCCCCCCCCCCCCCCATTTTGAGGACCATCCCCATTTTGGGGACCCCCTCCATGGGACCCCCCATTTTGGGGATTGTCCCCACCTTGGTGACCCCCCCTCCATTTTGGGGACCTTCTCCACTTTGGGGACCCCTCCAGGCCTTGGCAGCCATTTTGGGACCCCCTCATTTTGAGGACCTCCCACCCATGGGGCCCTCATGGGATTCCCCCCCCCATTTTGGGGACCATCCCCGTTTTGGGAACCCCTCCATGGAGCCCATTTGGGGAACCCCTCCCTGCCTTGGGGACCATCCCAGGATCTTGGGGACCCTCCCACTGTGGGGACCTTTTAATTTTGGGGACCTGATGGACATTGGAGTCACCAAGGTGGGACCTGGAGAGGATTTGGGGTCACCAGGGTGGAACCTGGAGAAGATTTGGGGTCACCAAGGTGGGACCTGGAGAGGATTTGGGGTCACCAAGGTGGGACCTGGGGATTTGGGGTCACCAAGGTGGGACCTGGAGAAGGTTTGAGGTTGCCATGGTGGGACCTGGTGGAGACTGGGGGGGTCCATCAGGGTGGGACGTGGAGGACCTGGAGGAGATTTGGGGTCACCAAGGTGGGACCTGCTGGACATTGGGGGGTCCATCAGGGTGGGACGTGGAGGACCTGGTGGAGATTTGGGGTCACCAAGGCTGGTCCTGGAAGTGGTGGGGGCACCAAGGTGGGACCTGCTGGAAGTTAGGGGTCACCAAGGTGGGACCTGGAGATTTGGGGTCACCAAGGTGGGACCTGGAGATTTGGGGCCACCAAGGTGGGTTCTGCTGGAGGTTGGGGGTCACCAAGGTGGGACCTGGTGGAGATTTGGGGTCACCAAGGTGGGACCTGAAGGATCTGAAGAAGATTGAGGGGCACCAAGGTGGGACCTGCTGGACATTGGGGGGTCCATCAGGGTGGGATGTGGAGGACGTGGTGGAGATTTGGGGTCACCAAGGTGGGGCCTGGAAGTGGTGGGGGCACCAAGGGGGTCCTGCTGGAACTTGAGGGACACCAAGGTGGGACCTGGTGCACATTGGGGTCACCAAGGTGGGACCTGGAGATCTGGGGTCACCAAGGTGGGTTCTGCTGGAGGTTGAGGGCCACCAAGGTGGGACCTGGTGCACATTGGGGTCACCAAGGTGGGACCTGAAGGATCTGAAGAAGATTGAAGGGCACCAAGGTGGGACCTGCTGGAAATTGGGGGTCACCGAGATGGGACCTGGTGGAGACTGGGGGGTCCATCAGGGTGGGACGTGGAGGACCTGGAGGAGATTTGGGGTCACCAAGGTGGGACCTGGAGGACCTGGAAGAGATGGGGGCACCAAGGTGGGACCTGCTGGGGGTTGGGGGGCACCAAGGTGGGACCTGGAGGACCTGGTGGAAGCTGGGGGGTGCTCAGGTGGGCCTGGAGCAGATGATGGTGTCCTGAAGAAGACTGGGGACACCAGGGTTGGTCCTGAAGAAGATTGAGGGCACCAAGGTGTGACCTGGAAGAGGTGGGGTCACCGAGGTGGGACCCGGTGGAGATTGAGGGGTCCATCAGGGTGGGACGTGGAGGACCTGGAGGAGATTTGGGAGCACCAAGGTGGGGCCTGGAAGTGGTGGGGGCACCAAGGGGGTCCTGTTGGAACTTGGGGGTCACCAAGGTGGGACCTGGTGGACATTGGGAGTCACCAAGGTGGGATCTGGAAGTGGTGGGGGCACCAAGGTGGCACCTGCTGGAAGTTGGGGGTCACCAAGGTGGGACCTGGAGATCTGGGGTCACCAAGGTGGGACCTGGAGAAGATTTGGGATCACCAGGTTGGGACCTGGAGGATCTGAAGAAGATTGAGGGGCACCAAGGTGGGACCTGCTGGAAGTTGGGGGTCACCGAGATGGGACCTGGAGATTTGGGGTCACCAAGGTGGGACCTGGTGGAGATTTGGGGTCACCAAGATGGGACCTGGTGGAGATTTGGGGTCACCAAGATGGGACCTGGAAGAGGTAGGGTCCAACAGGGTGGGACGTGGAGGACCTGGTGGAGATCTGGGGTCACCAAGGTGGGACCTGGTAGAGATCTGGGGACACCAAAGTGAGGCCTGGAAGTGGTGGGGGCACCAAGGGGGACCTGCTGGAGGTTGGGAGTCACCAAGGTGGGACCTGAAGATGATTTGGGGTCACCGAGGTGGGATCTGGAGGAGGTCTGAGGTCATCACGGTGGGACCTGCTGGAGGTTGGGGGTCACCAAGGTGGGACCTGGAGGTTTGGGGTCACCTGGAGAAGATTTGGGGACACCAAGGTGGGACCTACTGGACATTGGGGGTCACCAAGGTGGGACCTGGAAGAGCTTGGGGTCCATCAGGGTGGGATGTGGAGGACCTGGAGGAGATTTGGGAGCACCAAGGTGGGACCTGGTGGAGATCTGAGGTCACCAAGGTGGGACCTGGAACTGGTGGGGGCACCAAGGTGGGGCCTGGTGGAGATTGGGAGTCACTAAGGTGGGACCTGGAGAAGATTTGGGGTCACCAGGTTGGGACCTGGAAGATCTGAAGAAGATTGAGGGGCACCAAGGTGGGTCCTGCTGGAAGGTGTCCAAGGTTGAACCTGGAGGAGATTTGGGAGCACCAAGGTGGGACCTGGTGGAGACAGGGGGGTCCATCAGGGTGGGACATGGAGAACCTGGAGGAGATTTGGGAGCACCAAGGTGGGACCTGGGGGTGGTGGGGGCACCAAGGTGGGTTCTGCTGGAGATCTGGGGGGACCAGGAGGACCTGGAGGGGTTTGGGGGGTTCTCGGGTGGGATCTGGAGCAGATGATGGTGCCCAGGTGGGTTGGGCAGGACCAGGTGGAGATCTGGGGGCACCAGGGTTGGACCTGGAGGAGATGGGGGCCACCAAGGTGGGTCCAGGAGGAGATCAAGGACACCAAGATGGTTCCTGGAGGACACTGGGGACACTGAGGTGGGATGGGCAGGACCAGGTGGAGACGGGTGCCCAGGTGGGTTCTGGAGGAGATGATGGACACCAGGATGGCTCCAGGAGTTGGTGGTGGACCTCAAGATGGGTTCAGGGGGACCATGAAGAGATGCTGGACCCCAAAATGGCTCCAGGAGGACCATGAGGAGATGATGAAACCCCAAGATGGCTCCAGGAGTTGGTGGTGGACACCAGGATGGGTTCAGAAGGACCAGGAGGAGATGCTGGACCCCAAGATTGGTCCAAGAGTTGGATGGATCCCAAGATGGGTTCAGGAGGCCCAGGAGGAGATGATGGACCCCAAAATGGCTCCAGGAGTTGGAGATGGACCCCAAGATGGGCCCAGAAGAACCAGGAGGAGATGGTGGACCCCAAGATGGCTCCAGGAATTGGTGGTGGACACCAGGATGGGTTCAGAAGGACCAGGAGGAGATGCTGGACCCCAAGATGGGTTCAGGAGTTCATGGTGGACCCCAAAATGGCTTCAGGAGTTGGTGATGGACCCCAAGATGGGTTCAGGAGGACCAGGAGTTTATGGTGGACACCAGGATGGCTTCAGGAGTTGGTGATGGACCCCAAGATGGGTTCAGGGGGACCATGAGGAGATGCTGGGCCCCAAGATGGGTTCAGGAGGACCAGGAGAAGGTGATGGACCCCAAAATAGCTCCAGGAGTTGATGGTGGACACCAAAATGGCTCCAGGACTTGGTGATGGACCCCAAGATGGGTTCAGGAGGACCAGGAGTTGATGGTGGACACCAGGATGGGTTCAGAAGGACCAGGAGGAGATGCTGGGCCCCAAGATGGGTTCAGGAGGACCAGGAGTTGATGGTGGACACCAGGATGGGCCCAGGAGGACCAGGAGAAGATGATGGACCCCAAAATAGCTCCAGGAGTTGATGGTGGACACCAAGATGGGCCCAGAAGAACCAGGAGCAGATGGGAGGTCCTGGGACAGGTCCAACAGGGCTGGCCAGACCCGGTGGGTTCCAGGACAGGTCCTGGTGGTACCAACGTGTGTGGGACAGGATGGACACGGTGACACGTGGGGACATCCAGCCCACCCAGCTCTTCCAGGATGGACAATCGGCCACCACGACCCACCCTGGGCCACCAGTCCCATGAGGACCTCCCAGGTCTCCTCCCTGTGAGGGACAATTGTCACTGCAGGTCCCCTGGTGTCCAGGTGACCTTCTCAACCCCATGGAGACCCCCCAGGGCCAGGATGTTCCTCATGACTCCCCCAGAGAAGAACCGGGCAGTGACACAGCCAGAAGGTTGGGATGGACCTCAAGGACTTCTCCTTGTCTGGGTGGGAAAAGATGGAGACAATCCCTGGATGCTCTCCATCCATGAGGTCCAGCTGCAGATGGAGCTCACCACATGGCGAGGGTGGAGAAGCTCATGGATCTGCTGCTCCTTGGTGGAGATGGAGCTCACCACATGGACCTCCTGGTTCTTGATGGAGATGGAGCTCACCACATGGACCTCCAGGTTCTCAGTGGAGATGGAGCTCACCACGTGGTGAAGAACCTCATGGACTTCCAGGTTCTTGATGGAGATGGAGCTCCCCACATGGACCTCCAGGTTCTTGGTGGAGATGGAGCTCACCATGTAATAGAGAACCTCACAGACCTCCAGGTTCTTGGTGGAGATGGAGCTCACCACATGGACCTCCAGGTTCTTGGTGGAGATGGGGCTCACCACATGAACCTCCAGGTTCTTGGTGGAGATGGAGCTCACCACACAATGAAGAACCTCATGAACCTCCCAGATCTTGGTGGAGATGGAGCTCACCATGTGGTGCAGAACCTTAAGGACCTCCTGGTTCTTGGTGGAGATGGAGCTCCCCACGTGGTGAAGCTGGAGAACCTCACAGACCTCCTGTTTCTTGGTGGAGATGGAACTCACCACGTGCTGCAGAACCTCATGGACTTCTGGGTTCTTGGTGGAGATGGAGCTCCCTACATGGACCTCCAGGTTCTTGGTGGAGATGGAGCTCACCACGTGGTGAAGAACCTCATGGACCTCCATGTTCTTGGTGGAGATGGAGCTCACCACACAATGAAGAACCTCATGAACCTCCCAGTTCTTGGTGGAGATGGAGCTCACCATGTGGTGCAGAACCTTAAGGACCTCCTGGTTCTTGGTGGAGATGGAGCTCACCACGTGGTGGAGAACCACATGGACCTCCTTGTTCTTGGTGGAAATGGAGCTCCACACATGGTGAAGAACCTCACAGACCTCCTGTTTCTTGGTGGAGATGGAACTCACCACATGGTGAAGTTGGAGAACTTCACAGACCTCCAGGTTCTTGGTGAAGATGGAGCTCACCACGTGGTGGAGAACCTCACAGACCTCTACGTTCTTCGTGGAGATGGAGCTCCCCACATGGTGAAGAACTGCATGGACCTCCTGCTTCTTGGTGCAGATGGAGCTCACCATACGGACCTCCAGGTTCTTGGTGGAGAGGGAGGTCACCACGTGGTGAAGAACCTCATAGACCTCCTGATTCTTGGTGGAGATGGAGCTCCCCACATGGACCTCCAGGTTCTTGGTGCAGATGGAGCTCACCACATGGACCTCCAGCTTCTTGGTGGAGATGGAGCTCCCCACATGGACCTCCGGGTTCTTGGTGGAGAGGGAGCTTACCACATGGTGAAGAACCTCACAGACCTCCAGGTTCTCAGTGGAGATGGAGCTCACCACACAGTGAAGAACCTCATGGACCTCCCAGTTCTTGGTGGAGATGGAGCTCACCACATGGACCTCCAGGCTCTTGATGGAGATGGAGCTCACCACACGGTGAAGAACCTCACAGACCTCCTGATTCTTGGTGCAGATGGAGCTCACCACATGGACCTCCAGGTTCTTGGTGGAGATGGAGCTCACCACATGGTGAAGAACCTCACAGACCTCCAGGTTCTCAGTGGAGATGGAGCTCACCACACGGTGAAGAACCTCACGGACCTCCTGTTTTTCGGTGGAGATGGAGCTCACCACATGATGGAGAACCTCACGGACCTCCTGTTTCCTGGTGGAGATAGGTGCCACCACCACCTGGGGACTGTGACCCTGGGAGGGGACCGGGTGGCGGGGTGGGGACGGCGCGGTGGCGGCCGCTATAGGACGCCCTCCATGAAGCTGGTGTCCAGGTGCTGGATGAGGACACGGATGAAGGACATCTCCTTGCGCGTGTTCTCGAAGATGATCCGCGGGTCGTCCGACTGGCAGCGCAGGCAGTTGGGGGCCATCACCATGGCCAGGTTGTTGACGTCCATCTTGGTCACCGCCACGTTGGCCGGCTGCACGAAGACCTGCGGGCGGTGGGAGGAGAAAAGTGGAGGTCAAGGGGTTGCTGGGAGAGGGGTGGAAGGACCATGTGGAATTGGCTCTTCACCACCTGGTGACCCCAAGAGAACCCAAAAGCACCTCAGGAGAAGGAAGCTGGTGGGTCACCAGGAGGCCATGAACACCTGGAGGTGATGGGACTGGTGGGAGATGGGTGGAAACACCACATGGACCTCCCGGTTCTTGAGGGAGATGGGGGTCACCATGTGGTGACCTTGGAGAACCCAAAACTACCTCAGGAGAAGGAACCAGGAGGTCACCAGGAGCACCAACTCATAAGTGAGGAGGAAGATGGAGGTGATGGGTTGGTGGAACTCCTGGTTCTTGGCCACCACATGGTGACCTCAATGAACCCAAAAGCACCTCAGGAGAAGGAACCAGGAGGTCACCAGGAGCACCAACTCATAGGTGGGGAGGAAGAAGATGGAGGTGATGGGATTGGTGCAACTCCCAGTTCTTGGCCACCACATGATGACCTCAATGAACCCAAAAGCACCTCAGGAGAAGGAACCAGGAGGGTGACCAGAAGGCCATGAACACCTGGAGGTGATGGGACTGGTGGGAGATGGGTGGAAGCACCACATGGACCTCCTGGTTCTTGAGGGAGATGGGGGTCACCATGAGGTGACCTTGGAGAACCCAAAACTACCTCAGGAGAAGGAACCAGGAGGTCACCAGGAGCACCAACTCATGGGTGGTAGAAAGGAGATGGAAGGGGTGGAACTCCTGGTTCTTGGCCACCACATGGTGACCTCGAAGAACCCAGAACCAGGTCAGAAGGAACCAGACCTGGAGGTCACCAGGGGCATGAACTCATGGGGTGGTAGAAGGGACATGGAAGTGATGGGGTTGGTGGAACTCCCGGTTCTTGGCCACCATGTGGTGACCTTGGGAAACCCAACAGCACCTCAGGAGAAGCAGGAGGTCACCAGGAGCACCAACTCATGGGGTGAAGGAGGAAAACGGAAGTGATGGGGTTGGTGGAACTCCAAGTTGTTGGGCACCACGTGGTGACCTTGGAGAACCCAAAACGACCTCAGGAGAAGGAACCAGGAGAGCCACCAGGAGCACCAACTCATGGGTTGGAAGGAGGAGATGGAGGTGATGGGATTGGTGGAACTCCTGGTTCTTCTCATGGTGACCTTGAAGAACCCAAAACCAGCTCAGGAGAAGCAACCAGACCTGGAGGTCACCAGGGGCATGAACTCATGGAGTGGTAGAAGGAGATGGAAGCAATGGTGTTGGTGGAACTCCTGGTTCTTGGCCAGCACATGGTGACCTTGGAGAACCCAAAACCACATCAAGAAAAGGAACCAGGAGGTCACCAGGGGCAAGAACTCATAGGGTGGTAGAAGGGACATGGAAGTGATGGGGTTGGTGGAACTCCTGGTTCTCATGGAAACCTTGGAGAACCCAAAACCATCTCAGGAGAAGGAACCAGGAGAATCAACCAGGAGCACCAATCATGGAATGGGAGGAAAAAGATGGAGGTGATGGGATTGGTGCATCTCCTGTCTTTTGAGGGAGATGGGGGCCACCATGTGGTGACCTTGGAGAACCCAAAACCATCTCAAGAAAAGGAACCAGGAGGGTCACCAGGGGCATGAACTCATGGAGTGATAGACGGGAAATGGAAGTGATGGGATTGGTGGAACTCCCGGTTCTTCTTACAAAAACCTTGGAGAACCCAAAACCACCTCAGGAGAAGCAACCAGACCTGGAGGTCACCAGGAGCACGAACTCATGGAGTGGTAGAAGGGAAATGGAAGTGATGGGGTTGGTGGAACTCCTGGTTCTTCTCATGGTGACTTCAAAGAACCCAAAACCACCTCAGGAGAAGGAACCAGACCTGGAGGTCACCAGGGGCACGAACTCATGGAGTGGCAGAAAGGAGATGGCGATGAGGGGATTGGCGGAACTCCTGGCTCTCGTGTCACCATGAGGTGAAGCTGGAGAACCCAAAACCACCTCAGGAGAAGGAACCAAGAGAATCAACCAGGAGCACCAACTCATGGGGTGTTAGAACGGAGACGGAGGTGCTGGGGCTGGTTGATGGAACCCAAAACCACGTCAGGAGAAGGAACCGGGAGGGTCACCAGGAGCACCAACTCATGGGGTGGAAGGAGGAGATGGAGGTGATGGGATTGGTGGAGCTCCTGGTTCTTGGCCACCACATGGTGACCTTGAAGAGCCCAAAACCACCTCGGGAGAAGGAACCAGGAGAATCAACCAAGAGCACCAACTCATGGGGTGCTAGAATGGAGACGGAGGTGCTGGGGTCGGTTGGTGGAACTCCTGGTTCTTCCCACGGTGAACCCAAAACCACGTCAGGAGAAGGAACCAGGAGAATCAACCAGGAGCACCAACTCATGGGGTGCTAGAACGGAGACGGGGGTGCTGGGGTCGGTTGGTGGAACCCAAAACCATCTCAGGAGAAGGAACCAGGAGAGCCACCAGGAGCAAGAACTCATGGGGTGGTAGAAAGGAGATGGAGGTGATGGGATTGGTGGAGCTCCTGGTTCTTGGCCACCACATGGTGACCTTGGAGAGCCCAAAACCACCTCGGGAGAAGGAACCAGGAGAATCAACTCATGGGGTGGAAGGAGAAAAACAGAAGTGATGGGGTTGGTGGAACTCCTGGTTCTTCTCATGGTGACTTCAAAGAACCCAAAACCACCTCAGGAGAAGCAACCAGACCTGGAGGTCACCAGGAGCACCAACTCATGGAGTGGTAGAAAGGAGATGGCGATGATGGGATTGGTGGAACTCCTGGTTCTCGTGTCACCATGACGTGAAGCTGGAGAACCCAAAACCACGTCAGGAGAAGGAACCAGGAGAGCCACCAGGAGCAAGAACCCATGGAGTGCTAGAACGGAGACGGAGGTGCTGGGGCCGGTTGGTGGAACCCAAAACCATGTCAGGAGAAGGAACTAGGAGGGTCACCAGGAGCACCAACCATGGGGTGCTAGAACGGAGACGGAGGTGCTGGGGTCGGTTGGTGGAACCCAAAACCACCTCAGGAGAAGGAACCAGGAGAGCCACCAGGAGCAAGAACCCATGGAGTGATAGAACAGAGACGGAGGTGCTGGGGCCGGTTGGTGGAACCCAAAACCACGTCAGGAGAAGGAACCAGGAGCAAGAACCCATGGCGTGCTAGAACAGAGACGGGGGTGCTGGGGTCGGTTGGTGGAACCCAAAACCACGTCAGGAGAAGGAACCAGGAGCAAGAACCCATGGGGTGCTAGAACGGAGACGGAGGTGCTGGGGCTGGTTGGTGGAACCCAAAACCACGTCAGGAGAAGGAACCAAGAGAATCAACCAGGAGCACCAACTCATGGGGTGCTAGAATGGAGACGGGGGTGCTGGGGCTGGTTGGTGGAACCCAAAACCACGTCAGGAGAAGGAACCAGGAGCACCAACCATGGGGTGCTAGAACGGAGACGGAGGTGCTGGGGCTGGTTGGTGGAACCCAAAACCACGTCAGGAGAAGGAACCAGGAGAGCCACCAGGAGCAAGAACCCATGGGGTGCTAGAACGGAGACGGAGGTGCTGGGGCTGGTTGGTGGAACCCAAAACCACGTCAGGAGAAGGAACCAAGAGAATCAACCAGGAGCACCAACTCATGGGGTGCTAGAATGGAGACGGGGGTGCTGGGGCTGGTTGGTGGAACCCAAAACCACGTCAGGAGAAGGAACCAGGAGAATCAACCAGGAGCACCAACTCATGGGGTGCTAGAATGGAGACGGGGGTGCTGGGGCTGGTTGGTGGAACCCAAAACCACGTCAGGAGAAGCGACCCGCGCTGGGGGTGCCCTGCTGGGCGGCCGGGGCGCTCTGGCCGTACCTGGAGGAAGCGGATGAGGTAGCACAGCACCATCTTGTTGATCCGGGGCAGCGAGTGGACGACGGCGATGGCGGCCTCGGGGCTCTCGTAGTGGGAGATGCAGCGCTCGTAGAACTCGTGGGGGATCAGCGGCTCCTCCAGCTCGCGGTACCACAGCTTCAGCAGCGACGCTGCGGAGCACACGGGCAAGAGGACAACCGGTCAGAAGGTCCAGGGGCTGCAGATGCCGGCCCCACCGCCAAACACCGCCCCCGAGGTCCTACCGGGAACGTGCGGGTCCTCCAAGCCGGTGGGGATCTTCCATTGGTCCACCTGGAGCTTGAGGGCGTTGACCTCGTCGATGTCGCCAGGGACCCTGCAGGGGGAGGAGGGGTTGGTGGGACAGGGACCCATGGGGACATCCCAGGTCAACAGATCTGGGTGCTCCAGGAGAACCGGGAGGGGACATCAGCTGGGCATGGAGATGGTTGGTGCCACCAAGAGACCATCTTGGGGGACACCGTGGAGAAACCTCCATGGCCTTGGAGCTGTTTTGGGAGCTTGGTGCCACCAAGGTTCCACCATGACTCTGGTGGACACCAGGGAGAAACCTCCATGGCCCTGGAGCCATGTTGGGAGCTTGTTGGTGCCACCAAGGTCCCACCATGACTCTGGTGGCCACCATGGAGAAACCTCCACGGCCTTGGAGCCATGTTGGGAGCTTGGTGCCACCAAGGTTCCACCATGACTGGTGGACACCAGGGAGAAACCTCCATGGCCCTGGAGCCATGTTGGGAGCTTGTTGGTGCCACCAAGATCCCACCATGACTGGTGGACACCATGGAGAAACCTCTATGGCCTTGGAGCCATGTTAGGAGCTTGGTGGTGCCACCAAGATCCCACCATGACGCTGGTGGCCACTGTGGAGAAACCTCCATGACCTTGAAGCCATGTTGGGAGCTTGGTGGTGCCACCAATACCTCACCATGACTCTGGTGGCCACTGTGGAGAAACCTCCATGGCCTTGGAGCCATTTTGGGAGCTTGGTGCCACCAAGATCTCACCATGACTCTGGTGGCCACCATGGAGAAACCTCCATAGCCTTGGAGCTGTTATGGGACCTTGGTGCCACCAAGAACCCACCATAACTCTGGTGGCCACCATGGAGAAACCTCCATGGCCTTGGAGCCATGTTGGGAGCTTGTTGGTGCCACCAAGATCCCACCATGACTCTGGTGGCCACCATGGAGAAACCTCTATGGAGCAAGGAGAACCTGGATGGTGCCACCAAGACCTTGCCTTGACCTTGGTGGTCACCATGGGGAAACCCCCATGGCCTTGGAGAAAGGAGAAGTTGAGGGAACCTAGTGGATGTTGGCCACCAAGACCTCACCATCACTGTGGGGGCCACCATGGAGTGAGGAGAAGTTGGAAGGACCCACGACTGGTGGCCACCATGGAGAAACCTCTATGGACCAAGGAGAAGCTGGATGGTGCCACCAAGATCCCACCATAACTGTGGTGGCCACCATGGAGAAACCTCTATGGACCAAGGAGAACCTGGATGGTGCCACCAAGACCTTGCCACGACTTTGGTGGCCACCATAAAGAAGCCCCCATGAACCTTGGAGCACCCACCAGAGGAGAAGAACACCCAGAAACGCGAACGTCCCCCATTTTGAGACAGCCCTTATGAGAACCTCCATCTTGCCAGCACCGCGAGATGTCCCCACGAGCGTGGGGTGGCTTTACCTGAAGATGCCCTCGGTCTGGTCCCCGTTGAGCGCCAGGACCTCCTCGGAGAGCCGGGTCTGCACCCAGGGCAGCTGCCGGTCCGGGTACCTCTCCTTCTGCATGGCCACGATGTCCTGCAGGGAGCTGCCGAACATGGACGGGTTGAAGACGGCGTTCTTGGCGTGACGGATCTCCTCGATGTTCGGCTTCTTCAGGCCCTGCAGGAGACACCAGAGGTCACCCACCGGTGGCATCCTCGGTGGTGGCCGGGGTGGGATGTGCTCAATGGCAGCCACCCATGGTGGAGGATCATGGGGATGGTGATGGAGCCGTGGAGGGATTCCAGGAGACTTGGGCAAGGTGGTTCCACCACAATCCATCCGTCCATCCATCTGTCCATCCATGGATCCATCCATCCATGGATCCATCCATCCATCCATGGATTCATCCACCATCCATCCATGCATCCATCATCCATCCATCCATCATCCATCATCCATCCATCCATCCATCCATCCATCCATCCATCCATCCATCCATCCATCATCCATCCATCATCCATCCATCATCCATCCATCATCCATCCATCATCCATCCATCATCCATCATCCATCCATCCATCCATCCATCCATCATCCATCCATCCATCCATCCATCCATCCATCATCCATCCATCCATCCATCCACCATCCATCCATCCATCCATCATCCATCCATCATCCATCCATCATCCATCCATCCATCCATCATCCATCCATCCATCCATCATCCATCATCCATCCATCCATCCATCATCCATCCATCCATCATCCATCCATCCATCCATCCATCCATCCATCCATCCATCATCCATCCATCCATCCATCCATCCATCCATCCATCCATCCATCATCCATCCATCCATCCATCCATCCATCCATCCATCCATCCATCATCCATCCATCCATCCATCCATCCATCCATCATCCATCCATCCATCCATCCATCCATCCATCCATCCATCCATCATCCATCATCCATCCATCCATCCATCCATCCATCCATCCATCCATCCATCATCCATCCATCATCCATCATCCATCCATCCATCCACCATCCATCCATCCATCCATCCATCATCCATCATCCATCCATCCATCCATCCATCCATCCATCCATCCATCCATCCATCCATCCATCATCCATCCATCCATCATCCATCCATCATCCATCCATCCATCCATCATCCATCCATCCATCCATCCATCCATCCATCATCCATCCATCCATCCATCATCCATCCATCCATCATCCATCCATCATCCATCCATCATCCATCCATCCATCCATCCATCCATCATCCATCCATCCATCCATCCATCCATCCATCCATCCATCATCCATCCATCATCCATCCGTCCATCATCCATCCATCATCCATCCATCATCCATCCATCCATCCATCCATCCATCCATCCATCCATCATCCATCCATCATCCATCCGTCCATCATCCATCCATCATCCATCCATCATCCATCCATCATCCATCCATCATCCATCATCCATCATCCATCATCCATCCATCCATCCATCCATCCATCCATCCATCCATCCATCCATCCATCATCCATCCATCCATCCATCATCCATCCATCCATCATCCATCCATCCATCCATCCATCCATCCATCATCCATCCATCCATCATCCATCCATCCATCCATCATCCATCATCCATCCATCATCCATCCATCATCCATCCATCCATCATCCATCATCCATCCATCCATCCATCCATCATCCATCATCCATCCATCATCCATCATCCATCATCCATCCATCATCCATCATCCATCCATCCATCCATCATCCATCCATCCATCATCCATCATCCATCCATCCATCCATCCATCCATCCATCCATCCATCCATCCATCATCCATCCATCCATCCATCCATCCATCCATCCATCCATCCATCATCCATCCATCATCCATCATCCATCCATCCATCACCATCCATCCATCCATCCATCCATCCATCCATCCATCCATCCATCCATCATCCATCCATCCATCATCCATCCATCATCCATCATCCATCCATCCATCCATCATCCATCCATCCATCCATCCATCCATCCATCATCCATCCATCCATCATCCATCCATCCATCCATCACCCATCATCCATCATCCATCATCCATCCATCATCCATCCATCCATCCATCCATCCATCCATCCATCCATCCATCCATCCATCCATCCATCCATCCATCCATCATCCATCCATCATCCATCATCCATCCATCCATCCATCCATCCATCCATCATCCATCCATCCATCCATCATCCATCCATCCATCCATCCGTCCATCCATCCATCCATCCATCCATCCATCCATCCATCATCCATCATCCATCCATCATCCATCCATCCATCCATCCATCCATCCATCCATCCATCCATCCATCCATCATCCATCATCCATCCATCATTCATCATCCATCCATCCATCCATCCATCCATCCATCATCCATCCATCCATCCATCATCCATCCATCCATCCATCCATCCATCCATCCATCCATCATCCATCCATCCATCATCCATCCATCATCCATCATCCATCCATCCATCATCCATCATCCATCCATCCATCCATCCATCCATCCATCCATCCATCCATCATCCATCCATCATCCATCCATCCATCCATCATCCATCCATCCATCCATCCATCCATCCATCCATCCATCCATCCATCCATCATCCATCCATCCATCCATCATCCATCCATCCATCCATCCATCATCCATCCATCCATCCATCCATCATCCATCCATCATCCATCCATCCATCATCCATCCATCATCCATCCATCCATCATCCATCATCCATCCATCATCCATCATCCATCCATCCATCATCCATCATCCATCCATCCATCCATCATCCATCCATCCATCCATCCATCCATCCATCCATCCATCCATCATCCATCCATCCATCCATCATCCATCCATCCATCCATCCATCCATCC